>NC_057814.1:390223720-390228250 GCF_018294505.1 Triticum aestivum | reverse complement strand
ATCGTGTCCATGAGGCATGGTTCGCAAGCATCAAGTGATTCCAAAAGTCCATCAGCATGGAGTTTCTTCATGTGCTTTACACCAATATGACCTAAACGTCAGTGCCACAAAGAATTGCACTATCATTATTAACCTTGCATCTTTTGGCATCAATATTATGAATATGTGTATCACTACAATCGAGATTCAATAAGAATAGACCACTCATCAAGGGTGCATGACCATAAAAGATATTACTCATATAAATAGAACAACCATTATTCTCTGATTTAAATGAATAACCGTCTCGCATCAAACAAGATCCAGATATAATCTTCATGCTTAACGCTGGCACCAAATAACAATTATTCAGGTCTAAAACTAATCCCGACGATAGATGTAGAGGTAGCGTGCCGACGGCGATCACATCGACTTTGGAACCATTTCCCACACGCATCGTCACCTCGTCCTTAGCCAATCTTCGCTTAATCCGTAGCCCCTGTTTCGAGTTGCAAATATGAGCAACAGAACCAGTATCAAATACCCAGGCGCTACTACGAGCATTAGTAAGGTACACATCAATAACATGTATATCAAATATACCTTTCACTTTGCCATCCTTCTTATCCGCCAAATACTTGGGGCAGTTCCGCTTACAATGACCAGACCCTTTGAAGTAGAAGCACTCATTCTCAGGCTTAGGTCCAGACTTGGGCTTCTTCACTTGAGCAGCAACTTGCTTGCCATTCTTCTTGAAGTTCCCCTTCTTCCCTTTGCCCTTTTTCTTGAAACTAGTGGTCTTGTTAACCATCAACACTTGATGCTCCTTCTTGATTTCTACCTCCGCAGCCTTTAGCATTGCGAAGAGCTCGGGAATTGTATTATCCATCCCTTGCATATTATAGTTCATCATGAAGATTTTGTAGCTTGGTGGCAGTGATTGAAGAACTCTATCAATGACACTATCAACAGGAAGATTAACTCCCAGTTGAGTCAAGTGGTTGTGGTACCCAGACATTCTGAGTATATGTTCAATGACAGAACTATTCTCCTCCATTTTGCAGCTGTAGAACTTATTGGAGACTTCAAATCTCTCAATCTGGGCATTTGCTTGAAATATTAACTTCAACTCCTGGAACATCTCATATGCTCCATGACGTTCAAAACGACGTTGAAGTCCTGGTTCTAAGCCGTAAAGCATGGCACACTGAACTATCGAGTAGTCATCAGCTTTGCTCTGCCAGACGTTCACAACGTCCGGAGGTGATCCTGCAGCGGGTCTTGCACCTAGCGGTGCTTCTAGGACGTAATTCTTCTGTGCAGCAATGAGGATAATCCTCAAGTTACGGACCCAATCCGTATAATTGCTACCATCATCTTTCAACTTAGCTTTCTCTAGGAACGCATTAAAATTCAAAGGAGCGGTAGCACGGGCCATTGATCTACAACAGCATAGACATGCAAAATACTATCAGGTACTAATAAGTTCATGATAAATTAAAGTTCAACTAATCATATTACTAAAGAACTCCCACTTACATAGACATCCCTCTAGTCATCTAAATGATCACGTGATCCATACCAACTAAACCATGTCCGATCATCACGTGAGATGGAGTAGTTTTCAATGGTGAACATCACTATGTTGATCATATCTACTATATGATTCACGCTCGACCTTTCGGTCTCAGTGTTCTGAGGCCATATATCTGCATATGCTAGGCTCGTCAAGTTTAACCCGAGTATTCTGCGTGTGCAAAACTGGCTTGCACCCGTTGTATGTGAACGTAGAGCTTATCACACCCAATCATCACGTGGTGTCTCGGGACGACGAACTGTAGCAACGGTGCATACTCAGGGAGTACACTTATACCTTGAAATTTAGTGAGAGATCATCTTATAATGCTACCGCTGTACTAAGCAAAATAAGAAGCATAAAGGATAAACATCACATGCAATCAAATAAGTGATATGATATGGCCATCATCATCTTGTGCCTTTGATCTCCATCTCCAAAGCACCGTCATGATCACCATCATCACTGGCTTGACACCTTGATCTCCATCGTAGCATCGTTGTCGTCTCGCCAACTATTGCTTCTACGACTATCGCTACCGCTTAGTGATAAAGTAAAGCAATTACATGGCGATTGCATTTCATACAATAAAGCGACAACCATATGGCTCCAGCCAGTTGCCGATAACTTTTACAAAACATGATCATCTCATACAACAATTTATATCTCATCACGTCTTGACCATATCACATCACAACACACTACAAAAAAATACACTTCAGTGATGATACGTGTTTGTCACAGTAGGTCGCGTTTTTTGTCATGCATGTACATCCATGACAAATTTATGACAGAATCAAGATAGTCATACATGTGATGTCGTAGAAGTGTTCCATGACATTACCAAAATTATCATCACGGAAGTGTCCACTTCCATGACGATAAATCGCGCGTCACAGAAGTGCTTTCGTCAAGGGTGACCGACACGTGGCATCCACCGTAACGGAACGCCGTTAAGCTATCGGGTCGGGTTTTGGATCCGATAACCCGTTAACAGCCCCGACCAATGGGGATTTTCCACGTGTAAAATCATCATTGGCTGGAGGAGACACGTGTCAGGTCTGCGTTGGCACAGGTGTCACTCATCCAATGGGCGAGACGCGCCTATGATATGTTCACACGTGGACCGGCCCATCAAGTTTAAATGGGCCGGCCCAACTGAAGGCCCACAAGATTTTGCGGACCATAATGGGCTGGCCCAGCTAAAGGCCCACGAGATTTTGCGGACCATAATGGGCTGGCCCAGCTAAAGGCCCTCAAGATTTTGCGGGCCATAATGGGCCGGCCCAGGTAAAGGCCCACAAGATTTTTGTGTGACATAATGGGCCGGCCCAGGTAAAGGCCCACAAGATTCTTGCGGATCATAATGGGCCGGCCCAGCTGTAGGCCCACAAGATTTTGAGGACCCTAGTAGGCCGGCCTATTAACTGCTGCCATGTTTTGGGCCAAATGTCAGCCCATATTTGATCCGGTCCATTAATGGCCTGCCACGCTCCAGGCCTAATAGTGGCCCATATGAGATCCGGCACGTTAAAAGCCTACCACGTTCTGGGCCAAATTACGACCCAGATCAGGTCCGGCCCTTTAAGAGGCTTTGGGCTCAATTATGGCCCATATCAGATTTGGCCCGTCAACTGGACACTATGCTTTTGGGCCCACTTGCTAAAGGCCCACTTAGTAATTCGGCCTGATATTAGTTTTGGCCTGTTAAGGGCCCGTTTAACATTTCAGTCCTATATTAATTTCGGCCTGTTAAAAGCCCGTCATATAGTTGGGCCTAACTACGGTCCGGTTTGCATCCGGCCTGCTCGCAGCCGATATCTGATTGGGCCAAACAAGGACCGAGACAATTTCGGCCTTTTAAAAGCCCGTGATTTGATTCGCACAATCATGGGCCGGGGTTCATTTCGGGCTGTTGCCGACCCGTGAGCTGTTCGGCACGTTTCAGGCCCAACCTACATCGTGATTGCATGACGGCCCGATTATGTACCATAATTTTACGGTTTGGCCAGTTTACTGCGAAGACATGATATATATACAGTAAAATAACTGCAGCATCGTGAAATAAGAAAAAACCTAGAATATACAATAAAGAAATTACGGCATATTACATCCACTGGGCATCAAAGTTCGCCACTATGATAATAAAGCACAAGCAGACAGCAGATTAGATACACTGGGCATCAAAGATCGCCACCAGTGCAAATAAACACGCCAACAAAATAATATACAAAACCGACAGCACTTCAATAGAGTTCAAGAAAGGTTAGCCCTGCTGGGAGCTGCAGCGCAAGCAGCTGAGCAAGATGATGAGACTGCGTGTAACACCCCGCATGTAACTTTCCATATTTGTAACTCCAACTCTTGCCATTTTCGGCTATGTGCTATGATATTCCCTTCGTGGTCGGGTTTTGTCTTTCGTTTTGCATTTTGTTCATGTCATGCATTTCATATCATGTCATCATGTGCATTGCATTTGCATATGTGTTCGTCTCACACATCCGAGCATTTTCCCCGTTGTCCGTTTTGCCATCCGGCGCTTCCATCTCCTCCGGCGCACCCCTCTTGTTGTCTTTCGTGAGTGGGTGTCAAACGTTCTCGGAATGGACCGAGGCTTGTCAAGTGACCTTGGTATACCACTGGTAGACCACCAGTCAAGTTTCGTTCCATTTGGAGGTCGTTTGGTACTCCAACGGTTTACCGGGCAACCGCAAAGTCCTTTTGTGTGTTGCAGCAAAAACCCCCTTCAAATAGCCCAAAAACCCCTCACGGTCTCCGCCATGCTCTCGTTCGTTCGATCACGATCACGTGGGCGAAAACCACACCCCAATTGGACTCTCCTAGCCCCCTCTAGCTATAAAAACGTCCTCCCCGTCTAAATTTGGTAACCCTAGCTCTTTCTTCCACCTCTCGCCTCGAGAACCGCGCCAGCCAACCCCGCCGCCGCCACTTGTCGCCGCCAGAGGCACCCACCG
>NC_057814.1:390213563-390223304 GCF_018294505.1 Triticum aestivum | reverse complement strand
GCGCTCGCCCGCGCGCCGCCCGAGGTCGCCGCGCCGCCGTCCCGCCGCCATCCGGCGCCCCCTCGCCGGGAGGAGTCCTCCCGAGCCCCGGCGAGCTTTCCCCGGCCGGATCCGTCCTCCCTCGCCCTCTCCGGCGAGCTCGCGCCCCTGCCTCGATCCGCGTGCGAGGAGCCCTAGATCCGGAATTCTCGGAGGTTGATTTTTCCACCAAGTCTTTTTCTGATGTTTTTATCATGCCCTGTTTATCATGCCATATTTCTTCATCCGCTGCTCCATTTTGCGTGCATATTATATCAAAATGTTCGCCTCGTGATGCTCTGAATTTTGTTCCATTGCACCATTTTCATTTGAGGCCATCTTGATGCCCAAATCACTGGTGCAAGAGTGCTAGTTGCTGTTATCTGCTGGTTCTTATCAGAACTTGGAGATTTTTTATTTTTGTATCATTTAATCTGTGCATCTTATGGGCATGAGCTCTACATGTGTTTTGTTGTATACCATACCATCTTTCCAGTAGTATATGCCATGTATTTTTGTGATCTCTGTGGTGACTAGCACAAGCATGCAAAATGGCTCCTTAATGTTTCTGATTTCAGGGACTTGGTGATTTCTCTCTGTCCTTGTCTGTTGTTATTTTGTTGCCATGTAAACTTGATGCTACAGAGAGATCCATGCATATTTTGGTGATGTTTAGTAAGGATGTTTTGTAGCTATTGTTGTAATTGATCCATTCCTGCCCTTTTTTGAAATTATTGAGTGCCATAGCGTGACTCAATCTTGCTCTACTTTTGCTATAAAATATTTCTGGCAGATTGTTTACGTATTATTCAATTTTGCCAAGCTTATTGTAGTTGATCCACACATGCTATGTATTTTCTCTTGCCGTGGATAGCTTCATAAACATGCCATATTGTTGTAGGTATGCTTGTTTTGTCATGCATTGCCTTGTGGTGAGTGCATCAAGCTCACCAAGATGCCCTCATATTATTGTTTCTGCCATGCTCTGTTTTCTGCTAAGTCTGAAACCTGATAACGAAATTTGCTATGTTTACAAGGTTGCCATCATATCTTCTGGTCCTTTTTGGCTTATGGTCAGTAAGGGACTTTTGTCATAGGCATTTAGTAGAATACTTCCATGCCTTGTTTTGCCATGTTAAGTTCCTGTAGCATGTAGATTTCGTGCTCTGAACATTGCTACTTGATGCTGTTTTTCTGCCATGTCCAGTAATTTCACCAAGTCTGTGAACCTGTTATCTTTTGCACTTTTGCCATGCTTGTTTGAGCTTGTTATGTTGTGAACTAGCCGTAGCTCAGTGTTCATCTTTTGTCAAGCATCTCCTATAGATTGCTCCCATATGATTTTTTGCTAGGTTGGAGTGCTGTAGCATTGTTACTTATTGCATTTTAAGTGCTATCATGCTGTTAATCACAGATTCGTGTCATTCTTGTTTTGCTTGCCATTTGCAAACCGTGCATCCGTTTCTGGTGATCTTTATATCGATTTCGACCGAAATCATCTCATCTTTCCAGTGGCATGCTTGGTTTGCCAAGTTACTGCCTTGTTCATCATTTTCCTTCCAGAGCACGCATATGCATCGCATATCATATCTCGCATATCATTCATGTATTGCATCATGTTGCTTGTGCATTTCCCGTGATTGATTGTGGTTCCATTGCTTGTGTTCTTGTCTTGGGTAGATCCGGGAGACAAGTTCGTGAACGAGGAACCTGTTGAGTACGCTTACGAGGATCAAGCTTTCGACAACTCTGAGAACCTTGCAGGCAAGATGACCACCCCTCGAAATCACTTCTATCTTTGCTTGCTAGTTGTTCGCTCTATTGCCATGTTGCGCTACCTACCACTTGCTATATCATGCCTCCCATATTGCCATGTCAGCCTCTAACCATCCTTTCCTAGCAAACCGTTGTTAGGCTAAGTTACCGCGTTTGCTCAGCCCTTCTTATAGCGTTGCTAGTTGTAGGTGAAGTTGAAGTTGGTTCCATGTTGGAACATGGATATGTTGGGATATCACGATATCTCTTATTTAAATAATGCATCTATATATATTCGGTAAAGGGTGGTAGGCTCGGCCTTATGCCTGGTGTTTTGTTCCACTCTTGCCGCCCTAGCTTCTGTCATACCGGTATTATGTTCCTTGAGTTTGCGTTCCTTACGCGGTTGGGTGATTTATGGGACCCCCTTGACAGCTCGCCTTGAATAAAACTCCTCCAGCAAGGCCCAACCTTGGTTTTACCATTTGCCACCTAAGCCTATTCCCCCGGGTTTTCGCGAGCCCGAGGGTCATCTTTATTTTAACCCCCGGACCAGTGCTCCTTCGGGTGCTGGCCCAAACTGGGCGATGTCCGGTGCCCCCTGGGCAACCAGGGTCTATGCCAACCCGACGTCTTCCCCATCCGGTGTGCCCTGAGAACGAGATATGTGTAGCTCCTATCAGGATTTGTCGGCACATTCGGGTGGCTTTGCTGGTCTTGTTTTACCATTGTCGAAATGTCTTGTAAACCGGGATTCCGAGACTGATCGGGTCTTTCCGGGAGAAGGTTTACCCTTCGTTGACCGTGAGAGCTTAGGATGGGCTAAGTTGGGACACCCCTGCAGGGTATTATCTTTCGAAAGCCGTGCCCGCGGTTATGAGGCAGATGGGAATTTGTTAATGTCCGGTTGTAGAGAACTTGTCACTTGACCCAGTTAAAATACATCAACTGTGTGTGTAGCCGTGATGGTCTCTTCTCGGCGGAGTCCGGGAAGTGAACACGGTTTGACTTATGCATGACGTAAGTAGGAGTTCAGGATCACTTCTTGGTCACTACTAGATGACGACCGTTCCGTTGCTTCTCTTCTCGCTCTCTGTTGCGTATGTTAGCCACCATATATGCTTATTGCCTGCTGCAGCTCCACCTCATTACACCATCCTTTCCTACAAGCTTAAATAGTCTTGATCTCGCGGGTGTGAGATTGCTGAGTCCTCATGACTCACAGATTCTACCAAAACAGTTGCAGGTGCCGACGATGCCAGTGCAGATGATGGGGTCGACCTCAAGTGGAAGTTTGACGAGGAACGTTGGCGTTACTATGTGTCTTTTCCTGATGATCAGTAGTGGAGCCCAGTTGGGACGATCGGGGATCTACCATTTGGGGTTGTCTTATTTTCATCTGGATTTTGACCGTAGTCGGTCTATATGTATGTATTTTGGATGATGTATGATTTAAATTTATGAATTGTGTGAAGTGGCGATTGTAAGCCAACTCTTTATCCCATTCTTGTTCATTACATGGGATTGTGTGAAGATGACCCTTCTTGCGACAAAACCACAATGCGGTTATGCCTCTAAGTCGTGCCTCGACACGTGGGAGATATAGGCGCATCGTGGGCGTTACAAGTTGGTAATCAGAGCCATCCCCGACTTAGGAGCCCCCTGCTTGATCGAATCGCTGGCGTTGTTGAGTCTAGAACAAAAATGTTTTGAGTCTTAGGATTATATATATCGGAGAGTAGGATTCTTTTTACTCCTCAGTCCCTTCGTCGCTCTGCTGAGGTCTCCTGACGTAGAAGTTTTGACTATTCTCTCCTCAAATTTCACTAAAAAAAATTAGGATCACGCGGGTATCTTGGAATCGTTCCGATGGTTTTGTGACGAGAACAATGTTCTTGGTGCCTCCTGACATTTAGGGGTTGTGGCAGTGTCCCGGGGAGTTGAGCTCCGAGGTGTTGTCGTCACAATTTTATCGTTGCAGTTCTGGAATACCTGAGTTTCGCCGACATCGAAATCTCTTTTATGCAGTTGTTGGTGATATCACCTCGACGCCACCCAGTACTGGGGTGGGAGTTCAGGAGTATTGCCATAACTTGTATAACGGATGCTTTTCGAAGGTTGAGGTAAACGATTTCCGAAGGTTTCTTGGTTATGTGTTGACGGATGGATACAGCTGGATCTAGGGATTGCTAGTTTGGGTGATATATTTTGTGTCCCCTGTATCCCCAACACCAGATTGCATAACCAAAAAGTTTCGGGAGTTTATAAGTGGGAATTCAAGTAGCCTTAGGATATCTTTCCGACAGACGCATGATATGAGATTGGGGTTCGACGTCTAGTGGTCCGCCTGTACACGGTTGGTTTTACAGTGGTCTCGTAGTGTCTTAAAGAGTCCTTGGCTATGCCGACTCGGGGACGCTTCGAATGTCATGTGCACAGCCTTGTACATGATGGTGCTGTACGATCGAGCCCGTGTGGGCCCCACCACGAAAACTTCGGACGAAATCTCTATCATATGTTTGTTCCGGCTTATTCTGCAAGCCAATACTTTGTTTTTTTTGTTTTGTATTGTGGTATTCGAGTTGCTTCGAAGTCATATGTTGATTCCATATCTTTTTCTAGTGGCTTCTCAACTTAATGGAAGTGTGATGATTTACTACGGAATTCATTCGTTCATCTTCGTTCGAATGTTTATTGTGAAGACTATATGTTGCTATTTCTATCCGTTGATTCTACTTGTCTATTTGTCTATCAAGATGCTAACGGATGTCACCCTCTTCAGGATGGCTCCGCCAACGCGTCAGAATCCGGAACATAATGAAGGGAGTCAAGCGAACCCTCCGCCACCACCGCCGCCTCCGGAGGCATGGCAAGCTATCATGGCAGCCACCAACGCCAATGCTCAAATGATTCTGCAACTCTTGCAAGAACGTACCCAAGGGCATGGCAATCAAGGCAATCAAGGTCAAGGCAACAATCAGCCTCACTTCGCTACACTCAACCAGTTTCTCGCAAATCAGCCCAAGTCTTTCAGCTACTGTGCCGAGGCCACGGATGCCGATGATTGGCTCGTGGATATCAACAAGCATTTTGAATGTAGCAATGTCAGGCCTGAGGACTATGTCAAGTTCGCTTCTTTTCAGCTCAAGGACCAAGCTGCTGATTGGTATCAACAATACAAAGATTCCAGAGGAGGTCGTGTGATCACTTGGACTGACTTCTGTCGGGATTTCAAAGCGCACCACATTCCACAAAGTGTTGTTGAGAGCAAGCGTGAGGAGTTCCGCAATCTCAAGCAAGGCAACATGTCTGTGTATCAATACAACATTCAGTTTCAGAAACTTGCTCGCTTCGCTAAACAAGACGTTCTTAATGAAAAGAGCATGATCTATCACTTCAGAGGTGGCCTTAGAGAGGATCTGCAGTTAGCTCTCGTTCTTGTTGAGCCTACTCAGTTTGATCAATTCTACAATATGGCACTGAAGCAAGAGGCTGCTCAGCTCAAGTGTGAGGCTTCTAAGAAGAGAGTCAGAGACGCAGTTCGGTCTTCTTCTTCCTCACTTGTGGCAGCTAAGCAACAGAAGTTCTGGTTGCCTCCTCCTCCCCCGTTTCGTCAGCCTTACCAGCAGAAGAACAAAGGTGGTCATGGTTCTTCCAACTCTTCCAACTCTGGCTATCAGAACAAGTCTCAGAATCAAGCTCCAAAGTCCAATGCTCCTTATCATCGTCCACTCTCAGAGGTGACTTGCAACAAGTGTCAGCAGAAAGGTCACTATGCTAACAAGTGCTTCAACCAAAGGCGTCTTCCGCCTCCTCCTCCTGTTAGATCTTCCAGCAATGCAGTGGTCAAGCATAACCCAAAGTCTGCAAAGGTGAACATGATGAATGCAGCTCAAGCGGAGGAATCTACTGATGTGATAATGGGTAATCTTCCTGTTAATGATATTCCTGCAAAAGTCTTGTTTGATACTGGTGCATCTATTTCTTTCATATCAAGACCTTTTGCATTCATGAACAATTTGCATACTGTTGATCTGCCTAAGCCGATAGCGGTTTCCTCTCCGGGTTTATTCATGAATACCAAAATGATGGCTCCCGATGTTTCCATCAAGATGGGAAACTATAAATTTCTGTCTTCTCCAATGGTTCTTGGTGACTCGGATATTGATCTTATTCTCGGGATGGACTGGCTTTCTAAGCACAAGGCTCAACTTGATTGTGCTGCCAGGGAAATTCAATTGACACACTCTTCTGAGGATGTGATCATTTATGCCGCTCGTGATGAAACCATTCGGTTATTTTCTCTCAATGAGAAGGGCAAATTGAATGCCATCTCTCAGATTCCAGTCGTTTGTGAGTACCAAGATGTCTTTCCAGAAGAGCTTCCGGGTATGCCTCCTCACCGGCCAGTTGAGTTCGTTATCGATCTAGAGCCTGGCACGGAACTCGTTTGCAAGCGTCCATACAAGCTTGGACCCAACGAGCTGAAGGAATTGAAGAAATAGCTCGATGAACAAGAGCGTCTGGGTTTGATCAGACCGAGCTCATCTCCATGGGGTTGTGGTGTTCTTTTTGTAAAGAAGAAGGATGGCACGAACCGACTTTGTGTCGACTACCGTCCAGTGAACAAGAAGACAATCAAGAACAAGTATCCACTTCCCAACATCAATGAGCTTTTTGAGCAACTCAAAGGTGCTAAAGTATTCTCCAAGCGTGACCTTCGTATGGGTTATCATCAGATTCGCATTCGTGAAGAAGATATTCCCAAGACAGCATTCAGAACAAGCTTTGGTTCTTATGAATATACTCTCATGTCTTTCGGCCTTGTCAATGCTCCTCCAACCTTCTCTCGGATGATGAATTTCATCTTCAACCCCTACACCAATGAATTCGTCCTGGTGTATCTCGATGATATATTGGTCTTCTCCAAGAATAAGAAGGACCATGCCAAACATTTGCGATTGGTGCTCGACAAGCTCAGAGAGTATCAATTCTATGCGAAGTTCTCCAAATGTGAGTTTTGGATTGATGAAGTTCTTTATCTTGGTCACATCATCTCTGCCAAGGGCATCGCTGTTAACCCCGAGAAGGTGTCCGCAATTGTGAATTGGGAACCTCCTCAGAATGTCAAGCAGCTCCGCAGTTTTCTTGGTCTTGCAAGCTATTGCCGAAGATTCGTTGAGAATTTCTCCAAGATTGCAAAGCCTCTTTCCAACCTCCTCCAGAAGCATGTGAAGTATGTCTGGTCTCCTGAGTGTGACGTTGCTTTCAACACTCTCAAAGAGAAACTTGTCACAGCTCCTGTCTTAACTCCTCCTGATGAATCCAAGCCATTTGAAGTTTTCTGTGATGCTTCTCTCCAAGGTCTCGGTGCTGTGTTAATGCAAGAGAACAAAGTTGTGGCCTATACCTCTCGTCAGTTGAAGCCCAACGAAAAGAACTACCCCACTCACGATCTTGAGTTGGCGGCAGTTGTCCATGCATTAATAACGTGGAGACATCTCTTGTTGGGAAGACAAGTGGACATATTTACCGATCACAAGAGTCTCAAGTACATCTTCACTCAGCCCAACCTCAACCTCAGGCAGACTCGATGGGTCGAAATGATTCAAGAGTACAATCCGAGTATTGAATATACTCCAGGCAAGGCCAATGTCATTGCAGATGCTTTTAGCAGGAAGGCTTATTGCAACAGCTTAATCCTCAAGCCATTCCAACCGGATCTTTGGGAAGCTTTCCGCAAGCTGAATCTACAAGTTGTTCCTCAAGGCTTTCTTGCCAACCTCATAGTCTCTCCTACTTTGGAAGATCAAATTCGTGAGGCACAACTCCTTGATGCCATGGTGAAGAAGGTGAAACGTGGTATCGACAAGGGTCTTTCCAAATACAAGTGCTATCGCATTGATGACAGAGACACTTTATTCTTCGAGGACCGGATTGTGGTTCCTAAAGGTGATTTAAGGAAAGTCATTATAAACGAGGCACACAATTCTCTTCTTTCCATTCATCCTCGTAGTACGAAGATGTACCATGACCTCAAGGAGTCGTATTGGTGGACTCGAATGAAGCGAGAAATCGCTCAATTCGTGAATGAATGTGATGTCTGTCGAAGAGTGAAAGCAGAACACCAACGACCAGCTGGTCTCCTCCAACCTCTTGCTATCCCAGAGTGGAAGTTTGATCGTATCGAAATGGACTTCGTGACTGGATTTCCAAAGTCCAAGCGTGGAAATGATGCTATCTTCGTTGTCATCGACAAGCTTTCTAAAGTGGCTCATTTCCTTCCAATCAAAGAATCTATCACAGCAGCTCAGTTGGCAGAGCTATACACCTCCAGAATTGTCTCCTTGCACGGCATTCCACAATTGATTTCTTCGGATCGTGGAAGCATCTTCACCTCTAAGTTCTGGGACTCCTTCCAGAAGGCCATGGGCACAAACATTCGCTTCAGCACAGTTTTCCATCCTCAAACTAGTGGCCAAGTCGAGCAAGTCAACCAAATTCTTGAAGATATGCTCAGGGCTTGTGTCATTTCTTTTGGCATGAAATGGGAAGATTGTCTTCCATATGCTGAATTCTCCTACAACAACAGCTTCCAAGCGAGTTCGGGCAAGGCCCCATTCGAGATTCTCTATGGCAGAAAGTTCCGTACTCCTCTCAATTGGTCAGAGACTGGTGAACGCCAACTTCTTGGCAATGACTTAATCAAAGAGGCTGAAGAAATGTGTAAAGTCATCCGTGATAATCTCAAAGCCGCGCAATCGCGCCAGAAGAGTTACTATGATAGTAAGCACCGTGATGTGGCTTTCGAGATCGGAAACCATGTCTACCTCCGCGTCTCTCCAATGAAAGGCACTCGTCGCTTCGGTATCAAAGGGAAGCTTGCCCCTAGATACGTGGGTCCTTTCAAGATCATGGGCAAAAGAGGCGACCTCGCCTATCAACTTGAGCTTCCTTCCAACTTTGCGAACGTGCACGATGTGTTCCACGTGTCACAGCTTCGCAAGTGTTTCAAGACGCCTGAGCGCACTATCAACTTCGAAGAGATTGACCTCCAAGAAGATTTGTCTTATCATGAGCACCCCGTTGCTATTCTTGAAGAAACTGAGCGCAAGACTCGCAACAAGTCAATCAAATTCCTGAAAGTGAAGTGGTCGCACCATTCCGACCGGGAAGCCACCTGGGAACGCGAGGACCATCTCCGTTCCGAATATCCGGAGTTCTTTCAACCCTAGATCTCGGGACGAGATCCTCTCGTAGTGGTGGAGTGTTGTAACACCCCGCATGTAACTTTCCATATTTGTAACTCCAACTCTTGCCATTTTCGGCTATGTGCTATGATATTCCCTTCGTGGTCGGGTTTTGTCTTTCGTTTTGCATTTTGTTCACGTCATGCATTTCATATCATGTCATCATGTGCATTGCATTTGCATACGTGTTCGTCTCACACATCCGAGCATTTTCCCCGTTGTCCGTTTTGCCATCCGGCGCTTCCATCTCCTCCGGCGCACCCCTCTTGTTGTCTTTCGTGAGTGGGTGTCAAACATTCTCGGAATGGACCGAGGCTTGTCAAGTGACCTTGTATACCACCGGTACACCACCAGTCAAGTTTCGTTCCATTTGGAGGTTGTTTGGTACTCCAACGGTTTACCGGGCAACCGCAAAGTCCTTTTGTGTGTTGCAACAAAACCCCCCTTCAGATAGCCCAAAAACCCCTCACGGTCTCTGCCATGCTCTCGGTCGTTCGATCACGATCGCGTGGGCGAAAACCGCACCCCAATTGGACTCTCCTAGCCCCCTCTAGCTATAAAAACGTCCTCCCCGTCTAAATTTGGTAACCCTAGCTCTTTCTTCCACCTCTCGCCTCGAGAACCGCGCCAGCCAACCCCGTCGCTGCCACTTGTCGCTGCCAGAGGCACCCACCGCCGCCGCCACGTTAGCGCCGCCACGTCAGCGCCGCCACCCGCG
>NC_057814.1:390184044-390213085 GCF_018294505.1 Triticum aestivum | reverse complement strand
CCCGAGGTCGTCTCGCCGCCATCCGGCGCCCCCTCGTCGGGAGGCGTCCTCCCCGAGCCCCAGCGAGCTTTCCCCGGCCGGATCCGTCCTCCCTCGCCCTCTCCGGCGAGCTCGCGCCCCTGCCTCGATCCGCGTGCGAGGAACCCTAGATCCGGAATTCTCGGAGGTTGATTTTTCCACTGTCTTTTTCTGATGTTTTTATCATGCCCTGTTCATCATGCCATATTTCCTCATCCGCTGCTCCGTTTTGCGTGCATATTATATCAAAATGTTCGCCTCGTGATGCTCTGCATTTTGTTCCATTGCACCATTTTCATTTGAGGCCATCTTGATGCCCAAATCACTGGTGCAAGAGTGCTAGTTGCTGTTATCTGCTGGTTCTTATCAGAACTTGGAGATTTTTTATTTTTGTATCATTTAATCTGTGCATCTTATGGGCATGAGCTCTACATGTGTTTTGTTGTATGCCATGCCATCTTTCCAGTGGTATATGCCATGTATTTTTGTGATCTCTGTGGTGACTAGCACAAGCATGCAAAGTAGGCTCCGTAATGTTTCTGATTTCAGAGACTTAGTGATTTCTCTCTGTCCTTGTCTGTTGTTATTTTGTTGCCATGTAAACTTGATGCTACAGAGAGATCCATGAATATTTTGGTGATGTTTAGTAAGGATGTTTTGTAGATATTGTTGTAATTGATCCATTCCTGCCCTTTTTTGAAATTATTGAGTGCCATAGCGTGACTCAATCTTGCTCTACTTTTACTATAAAATATTTCTGGCAGATTGTTTACGTGTTATTCAATTTTGCCAAGCTTATTGTAGTTGATCCATACATGCTATGTATTTTCTCTTGCCATGGATAGCTTCATAAACAAGCCATCTTGCTGTAGGTATGCTTGTTTTGTCATGAATTGCCTTGTGGTGAGTGCATCAAGCTCACCAAGATGCCCTCATATTATTGTTTCTGCCTTGCTCTGTTTTCTGCCAAGTCTGAAACCTGATAACGAAACTTGCTATGTTTAGAAGGTTGCCATCATATCTTCTGATCCTTTTTGGCTTATGGTCAGTAAGGGACTTTTGTCATATGCATTTATTAGAATACTGCCATGCCTTGTTTTGCCATGTTAAGTTCCGGGAGCATGTTGATTCCGTGCTCTGAACATTGCTACTTGATGCTGTTTTTCTGCCATGTCCAGTAATTTCACTAAGTCTGTGAACCTGTTATCTTTTGCAATTTTGCCATGCTTGTTTGAGCTTCTTATGTTGTGAACTAGCCGTAGCTCAGTTTTCATATTTTGTCAAGCATCTCCTGTAGATTTCTCCCATATGATTTGTTGCTAGGTTGGTATGCTGTAGCATTGTTACTTATTGCATTTTAAGTGCTATCATGCTGTTAATCACAGATTCGTGTCATTCTTGTTTTGCTTGCCATTTGCAAACCGTGCATCCGTTTCCGGTGATCTTTATATCGATTTCAACCGAAATCATCTCATCTTTCCAGTGGCATGCTTGGTTTGCCAAGTTACTGCCTTGTTCATCATTTTCCTTCCGGAGCACGCATATGCATCGCATATCATATCTCGCATATCATTCATGTATTGCATCATGTTGCTTGTGCATTTCCCATGATTGATTGTGGTTCCATTGCTTGTGTTCTTGTCTTGGATAGAGCCGGGAGACGAGTTCGTGAACGAGGAACCTATTGAGTACGCTTACGAGGATCAAGCTTTCGACAACTCTGAGAACCTTGCAGGCAAGATGACCACCCCTCGAAATCACTTCTATCTTTGCTTGCTAGTTGTTCGCTCTATTGCCATGCTGCGCTACCTACCACTTGCTATATCATGCCTCCCATATTGCCATGTCAGCCTCTAACCATCCTTTCCTAGCAAACCGTTGTTAGGCTAAGTTACCGTGTTTGCTTAGCCCTTCTTATAGCGTTGCTAGTTGCAGGTGAAGTTGAAGTTGGTTCCATGTTGGAACATGGATATGTTGGGATATCACAATATCTCTTATTTAATTAATGCATCTATATATATATATATATATATATATTTGGTAAAGGGTGGAAGGCTCGGCCTTCTGCCTGGTGTTTTGTTCCACTCTTGCCGCCCTAGCTTCTGTCATACCGGTATTATGTTCCTTGAGTTTGCGTTCCTTACGCGGTTGGGTGATTTATGGGACCCCCTTGACAGTTCGCCTTGAATAAAACTCCTCCAGCAAGGCCCAATCTTGGTTTTACCATTTGCCACCTAAGCCATTTCCCCCGGGTTTTCGCGAGCCCGAGGGTCATCTTTATTTTAACCCCCGGACCAGTGCTCCTTCGAGTGCTGGCCCAAACTAGGCGATGTCCGGCGCCCCCTGGGCAACCAGGGTCTATGCCAACCCGACGTCTTGCCCATCCGGTGTGCCCTGAGAACGAGATATGTGCAGCTCCTATCGGGATTTGTCGGCACATTCGGGTGGCTTTGCTGGTCTTGTTTTACCATTGTCGAAATGTCTTGTAAACCGGGATTCCGAGACTGATCGGGTCTTTCCGGGAGAAGGTTTACCCTTCGTTGACCGTGAGAGCTTATGATGGGCTAAGTTGGGACACCCCTGTAGGGTATTATCTTCCGAAAGCCGTGCCCGCGGTTATGAGGCAGATGGGAATTTGTTAATGTCCGGTTGTAGAGAACTTGTCACTTGACCCAGTTAAAATACATCAACTGTGTGTGTAGCCGTGATGGTCTCTTCTCGGCGGAGTCCGGGAAGTGAACACGGTTTGAGTTATGCATGACGTAAGTAGGAGTTCAGGATCACTTCTTGGTCACTACTAGATGACGACCGTTCCGTTGCTTCTCTTCTCGCTCTCTGTTGCGTATGTTAGCCACCATATATGCTTATTGCCTGCTGCAGCTCCACCTCATTACACCATCCTTTCCTACAAGCTTAAATAGTCTTGATCTCGCGGGTGTGAGATTGCTGAGTCCTCGTGACTCACAGATTCTACCAAAACAGTTGCAGGTGCCGACGATGCCAGTGCAGATGATGGGGTCGACCTCAAGTGGGAGTTTGACGAGGAACGTGGGCGTTACTATGTGTCATTTCCTGATGATCAGTAGTGGAGCCCAGTTGGGACGATCGGGGATCTACCATTTGGGGTTGTCTTATTTTCATCTGGATTTTGACCGTAGTCGGTCTATATGTATGTATTTTGCATGATGTATGATTTATATTTATGAATTGTGTGAAGTGGCGATTGTAAGCCAACTCTTTATCCCATTCTTGTTCATTACATGGGATTGTGTGAAGATGACCCTTCTTGCGACAAAACCACAATGCGGTTATGCCTCTAAGTCGTGCCTCGACACGTGGGAGATATAGTCGCATCGTGGGCGTTACACTGCGCTTGTTCAACACTTATATCTTCCTCACTCTGAAAGATAAACAAGCAGACAGATGACAGGTTTTGCACATAAAAGTATCGGTGCTGACAATTCATCACATTTCTTACTGACGAATAAAGTGACACAGTTTAAAATTGCATTAACACAATATGGTATTGTTCAGGTCAAGACATGGCAGGAAATGACATTGTGAAGGAGTTGGCAGCTTCACGACACCACTGGATTACAGATGAAGAACTCATAAGTATCAATGGTTAGTGTGCTGTCAATTTATACCATTTCAGATTGGCAAATAAAGAGACGGTTTAAATAATAGTAGCATGATATGACATTGTTCATAGTTAAGACATTGCAGAATATGACATTGTGCTGTAGTGGGTAGGTTCACCACACCACTGGATTACGGATGAAGAACAGAAGCATACATGCAGTGCAAAAGAAGATCACTTGCTCTGTATAGTTTAATTTACATGGTATGAAGAAGGAACTTGGTTGTACAACTGAAAACTTAAATTGAGGAAGGACAAACTTTTGTTTATGAACTACATAATAAACTTTAAACAAGCAATTTGATGCAAACACCAAAAATAAACAGCTGTTGCAGTCATGCCTAACCAAATATATACAACAAAGTTTGAAGGCTTGAGATGGACAAACTTACATTATTGGTGAAGATAGGCTCTATAAAGGCCTTGTCCATGCTGATGGGGGGGCAATTCAAGAAGTTTACCACAGAATCTTCTACAAAAGCATTGCCTTTATTCTACATTTTGTTCAGAGTAAATATAGATGTGATAATATACGAAAAAATGGAGAATATTTAAGATAAGATGAAGAGTGATGCTACATAACCAAGTAGCTATAAATGTAAGTGCAGCGATATAGGCAAAAGGTACAGCCAAGAGCAATGCACAGCTAAACTTCTTCAGTACCAACCTTATGGTAGGAGTAAATATAGATCTGATGTGTAGAAAATGGAGGGCAAAGGAAAATAAGCTGCAGAGTGATGGTACATGAACAACTACCTGTCATTATAAGTACACTGATAAAGGATAGCATGTACTTACAAGAACAATGCAGAGCTAAAAAAACATTGGCATTGGATATATTCTACACTAATGTAACCATTCATACAGATCAGATAATTTGGAGCGAACAATTGATAAGCAAGCTATCATGCATACTGCTGTCACATAATGAACCAGGTATCTATGCAAGTACAGTGATACAGGACAACAGGTACTAACAAGAGCAAAGAAGCGGGCAGCATATTTGCGATATCCTGTCGTTCTTGTCAAACCGGAATTCTTCTTCGAGCAGATTTCCTGCAAAAAAGATCTGTAAGGCACATGCGGAAAAGTAGAAGTTCAAATTGTCATGTGATTTCATAGACAGTACCTCATCCTGGGAACGAGACCAGTGCATAACAAGGTTTTTCCATTCAATGTCTTCTAAATTTAGCACAGGAGACTTCTTCAGAAATTCATTTATAGACTTGCCATCAAAGTGTGATTTCCTCAGGTAACACCAATACTGCTGCAATGCTTCCTTGAAAAGCACAAGCAAGCTTTGCTCGTCATGACTATCCAGATTGACCCTCGCCTAGTTACAACAATGTAATGTAAATCATTGATGTGTTCAATCAGCAGAAAACAGGAAAATAATAACCATGAATAATAGCACTTACACGTAAGTTGGACAGGAAGATGTGAAAATGGTGTCTGTCTTCACAATAATCTTCCCATGATGGGAATATATGCGCGTAGTCCCTAACAACATTGAAAGCATTGTCTTTTAAACTGGGAATAAATGGAATGGGGTTCCAATCTGCAGGAATTGGCCGTCTCTGCAGTTGGGATAGGTCTTCGGTCGGTGGACTTGCTGTACTTTTTGCTGGAGTGGGATTTTTCTATGGTACAGTTGGTGCTATGGCAAATGAAATCGGTATACCTTTTGATGGAGTGCAGGTCCTGTGTGGTGGGGCTAGTGGTGTGGCCAGTGAAGTATGGTACAGTCTCCTGGAGTCGGTCCTACGTTTTGTGTCACTGGTTGTACAGCCAATATAAGTGGGGTGCTGTCTGATTTCTCCGGCACCACCACGTTTTTCAAGGACTTTGCTGGTGCTCCTTCAGGTTCGGCAATCACCCTCTTCCTTTTTGATGTCTGATGCACAAGAACAGCATTTGAGTGGAAAAACATGGTATGATGACAGATGGAATATGTATTGATAATGGATGGGCATGGCATCTCGACATATATGATGAGTAAACTAAGCAGATGGCGGTGCAACAAAGTAGAAGAAATGCAAGACAACATATGCAAGATACCCGCAATCAATAAAATAAACATTGCCAAATTAGAACAGGCACCTTGATGGGTGAACAGGACAGGCCATCTGCCTTTGACTCCTCGAGGTTAGAATAGTCATTAGGATCATATTCTGAACAAGAATCAACAGGTGGGGAGCGTATGAGTTTCATTGCATCCAGAATGGCACTCAATGCCTTGGTGCCAATTTTGTAAGTCATTGCAGTGTTTAGCTTCAAGAGTGGACTGCTGCTAGTGCGACACAAAGCAGCTACAACGATCATAGTGTAGATATAACGGGGAAAACCGTAAGCATCAGGGTAAAATCAGCAAAGTGGAACTTGCTGGAATATATGTGCTAGTATTGCCGGTACGGCTAGAAAGGCTTCGGATACCAGCTCTCTTCAAGTGAAGGTGCGGTGCTGTTAATATCAGTGTTACTCTCAAAGGCGACACAGCTCCCCGCATTTCCTTGCTATTCTTATAGGATTCAAGTGGGCAAGTGACTACAAATCCTATTCCTATGTTTACAAGATCCTACGAATCAAAGAGGCTCAAAGTGTCCATCACAACCGACCGTATAGACCTCTACACTGCAAAAGTCCCTGCTCATCTTTAGTACAAGGAACATACTGTACCACTATCATACTCCCTCCGTTCCAAAATATAAGTCTTGGTAGAGATTTCTACTATGGATCACATACAGATGTATCCAGATACATTTTAGAGTGTAGATTCACTCATTTTTCTCCATATGTAGTCCATGGTGGAATCTATACAAAGACTTGTATTTAGGAACGGAGAGAGTACATATTAAAGAAGAACGGAAGAGGAACATGGTAAAGAAGAGCAAGCAGATTTTGGATAATAAAATGTTGGTTGCGCAGTGCCCACACATGATGAACCAGAGCGCATTAAGAATGCAACTCCCAGCTGTCTCTCGACCATTTCAGGCAGTTGGATGAAGATCCTACGTCTCCTAACCATCTTCTTCCTCGTCTCTGATTCTTCCCATACAGAACACCGCACGGGCTGCCGGCCGGACCACCGGCCCCCGCCGCCTGTGTTCCTCCGCCACCCCCACCCCCCACCCCCGCCCCAACCCCCACCCGCGTCGAGTTTTCTTCGTTCGGCGAGGCCCCACAACCACCCAAGCCCCTTCGTTCGCACCGGCGAACTCCGGCAAGCTCTGAAAAATTGACTGACCCAATTTTGAAATTTAGTCTACTATGATTTAACTAGTGTGGAATATAAAAGGGGAAAACCATAAGCATTGGGAGTATAGTGTTGAGCGTGCCATGGCGGATCTGAAGGTGCAAACCGGACAAAGGCAACTTCGCAACCAAGACAAGAAATCAGAGTAAAGCAGTGGCGATCTATTTTCTTGCTGCGATAAATAAGTTGAGCAGATACGAAAGAGTACCGCCTCTGGTGCGGCGCCATGTACGCATCTGCTGAGAATTTGACGGTGCTGCGGTAGCGATGGCTGTCGGCGGCGTGGAAGCAGATCTAGGAGGGTAGACGGTGGCGGCGGGGCGCGATGGACGAGACGGTCGTAGGAGCGGCGCCGGCAAGGTGGACGACGGCGGGGATGAAGCGAGAGGACGGAATGCAAGGATCCCGGTCCGAAGCCATGGATGAGAGAGGTCGATCTCTTGTAATGGACGGCGGCATCGGGGTATCAGCTCCGGCATGGTGGAGGAGGACGGCGGTGGATGGGGTGGTGAACGGCGGCGGACGGAGGAGGGTGGGGTGGAGAGGGTGTTTTGGCGCCCACGGAGTATGAATGGGGAAAAGGGAGGTAGAGAGGAAGGGGGGAACCATGTATTCAGGGCGCGCTTGTCTCAAATGCGAGGAAATTTACAAACTTAGCCCCCATTTCAAATTTCTACTACATCACAGCAACATTAGTCGGTTGGGGATAGGACGGTAATCTCGCATACACCGAATATTTGCCGACGAGAGTTTGTTTTTGGCGCCCACCGTGTATGAATATGAATCGGGGAGGGTGTCGATTTCAACCGAGGACACACTTTGTTTTGGCGCCCACCGTGTATGAATCCGGGTGAGAGGTGGTTACGTCACGTTTGGGTGAAATTACAAACCTACCCCTATCGAAACCTATAGAAATCCAGCAGATAGGCTTTGCGTGGCAGGGATAGGCAGTAGTGATTTCCATCTCGCAGATTTTGGTTTCGGGCGGTTACTGTGACTTTCCCCGCTTCGTTCAAATTTTGCAGAGTGCACGTTTACTGTGCCAACTCAATTCGAATCCCGTTTGTATTCTATTTTTTCGGGCGGGATCCATTTTCAATTGGAATTACATTCTATATACATCATTTTTTTATATATACTTTCAAAAGCACAACAAAGAATTTTGCTCCTTTATATGTATAATATGATTTACAAATACAACGATCTCGAAATCTTAAGGTTGAATTCAAAAAAAATTAACCAAATTATGTTCTACTAAAATGTATGGATCAGTAATATCTACATATTAAATAACATAGATGTGCGTGAATTCATATGAGTATGCATGTTTGATAGATCAATTTTGGTTCGAGTATGGATTACATGTATCATCATCTCGAATTCAAATATTTGAATCCCTTTTTTGTTCACTCCTTTCACGCCCATCTCTCTCGCATGCATGCTCCTTCAGGTAGCTATCACTCTCTTTTCTCCAGCTCACCCGCATGCTCACTTCATGTTTCTCCTATCCTCGCAAACATGGTCTCTCGACGTCTCCCTTTAGAAGTGTCACACTCTCCCTATCATTATACATTACACGGTTTTCATTATCTCTCATGTCTCTATTGTTCTCTGGTATCACTCGGTACCTAAGCTTTCTTTTTCACCGCCACACACACAGTCTCCACTCGTCTTTCACTTTGTCTTTCTCTCTATGGGATTCTCTCACACACCCTATATGTCTCTACATATGACTCATACCACTAAAATTACTCTCTCTCTCTCTCCTGTAGACACAACATTTGTTGTGGTCTCCTTTTCGTCTCCATCCCAGACTGACATATTCATTTGTTTACCGATCAGACAACCCCGACTACCGTCTCCTCTCTCTCTCTCACAGACACACACACACACAACTCCTGCTTACACTCCCCTTCCCGACTACCGTCTCTCTCTCACACACACAAAACTCTCGCTTTCGCACCCCAACTCGTATTTCTCTCACAAACATTTATCGACTAGCTAGCCTCTAGATAGGTTTATACACCCGCACACTCGTGCTTCCACCATCGCATACATGTCTCTCTCCCGCTCCTTGTATCTATGTAGATTTTTCTTCCCTTCTTGAGACACGCCCTCTCGATCGTGCACACACACACTATCGCCTCATTTTAAGCTGATACCTATTGCACACACACTCCTTGTGTCTTTGTCACACATGCACTCCGTCCTCCTCCACTCTCCCTCTCTCTCACACACACATGGGCTTTTTGCAACAACTAGCAAGATGCCCATGCGTTGCACGGAACATCAAGATGCATTTGTATGAGTAGTTTATCTTGTGGGGGAAAAGGATGAACGAGGGAAGGCCTTATTTGCAAATGTGGAGAGGGGTGTGGGTATCTTTTTGCAAAATTGCCATAGTTTCCTTCCTATCCGTCAGATATAGATCGGACGGCCTATATTGCAGGATGGCAGGCACACGATCATCACCGACAATGCTTTTTATAAGAGTAGGGATAAAAAATAGAGTTGGTGGTGATGGTGGGCCTGCCATCCTGCAATGTAGGTCGTCCGATTTATATCTGACGGATAGCAAGGAAAATATAGCAATTTACCCGCACTCTTCACCACATTTGCAGATAAGGCCTTCCCTTGTTCATCCTTTTCTCCCACAAGATCTTGATGTTCCGTGCAACGCACGGGCATCTTGCTAGTAAGAGTAGAAATTAGACATATACCACTTCTCGAATCTTGAAACCAACAACATTCCTCGCTTATCTCATCAAAACCGCCAAAGAAATATATTTTGAGTGAAACATAACATATTTTTAGTGATATACGTATTTCAAAACTAGACTTTTTTCTATCAAATCGGTGAATATGTATTAATCTACTTTGATCGTGTGGCAACGCATTGGCACATTGCTAGTAGTTATTATAATTTTTTGGACACCAGACAAACGGTGGAGTACATATACGAAGAGAAGAGGCGCACGCACGCAGTCGGCCTCTCGCTGTCTCGCACACATGAGTGTTACGTAAAGGCGACGTTAACAAATAAACCCTAAAACCGTAGGTGCACGATTGCTGCATTCGCGGGTACTGGGTACGTGGTGGAGCACCTTTGTAGGGATAGTCAGCTCACGTGATAATTTGATCCGTAGGAGTTGATGGTCGGGACCACAGGTGAACGACTTGGAGCGCGGTGGCTCGCCAGTTGCCACAGATCGAGTAGCCACGTTTAAAATATCGTTTTCTTAGCAGGGTTAAGAGTTCCGATTTTCAATGGCGCGTTATAAGTAGTAAGTAGTTTTTAGAACGATTGGTATGGAGCGAAAATGGAATTCATAGTACTACGTACCTCCTTGGCATATGGTTATATGGTTTTTTTTGCGATGGAGGTTGTATGGGTTTATGTTGCGAGATGTTGAACCTGGTAGTTCTAGGGCAAATACTATGGTTTAGATTTAGATGATGGTTTTCAGTAATGAAAATCGGAAGGGGAAACCCTTCTTTGATTAAAAAAAACTACTACCTCCATTCTGGTTTACTAGTCCCCATCATACTTTGGGTCAAAGTTTGTCCACGAATTTTACTTGTAAAATGTGAATGGAAAACAAGATTTTGTTATACCCAAACAAAAAAGGACTAGAGGGAGTGATTGCTCTGACACGGACGCGACCTCTCATAGCGCAGGCATTGAACCGGCGCGCCGGCCAAGAGGGCCGCACTCGCTGCAGGCCCGGCTGAGCACGCCTCCTCGCCGCGTGCAACCAGCTTAAGACCGCCCCGCCTGCCTTCATTGAATCTGCGCGTGTGCCGGCAACACGTCCTTCTGCGAGCCGGCAGGCATTTTAGAACACAAAAAATGACTAAAATATAATTAATTTACGCATGGTCTTGACTTGTTGTGCTCGCACTGGTAGCAGGAACTAGTAGAGGATTTTCTTTATTTATAACTCTCCTCACATTTTTTTGGCTTTGAAGTGAATCATGGTTGTGGACATTATGTATGAATGTGCAGATATCTATGAACATGAGTTTGATGTGGAAGTTGAACTTGGAATGTCGGGCTTGCGCGTGAACTATACAATGTCCAATGCTTCGTCTGTTATTGTTTGGAAAGTAATTGTTGTTATTACATGACCCCAAAAAAACATTTTGTGCCACATCAGTAGATGCACGGACATCACAACAGGCATGCTGACTGGATAAACATTTGAACCTAGCTATAATGAAGGAAATTTTGTATTGACAACAGTTTTAGATAGCAGGAGACGCTTAGCCTGCTCTGCCTCTGCTAGCTTATTTATGGCTTCTTCCATCTCTTCTTTGGCTTGGGTGAAGAGAGCATCTGATTGCTCTTTTCGCTTCTTCAGGAACTCAGCTACATTCTCAAGGGCTGCTGCACGCTTTCTTTCAGCCTTTACTAATGCCACGAGGACACGAACAGCTGACGACTCCACCTGGCTTGTGTGTAATCCAGCATCATCTGGGAATTTGCACCTTGTGTCTAATCCAGCATCATTAGGGAACTGGCACCTTGTGTGTAATCCAGCCTCATTTTGGAAACATGATCTCAAGGTTGACCATACTTCCCTCCTCGCAGGAACTGCATCCTGACATGAAGTTACTTCTTTTTTAGATCAATACTCAGAGCAACCTAGATCCATTTAGTAGAAGCCAGATAAACAGAACTCGGGGAAGTGAATTCAAAAGGAATAAAATAAAAACAGACTACAAGGTGAGAACACCCACTTCCTACATCAAGCTAAAAACGAAAGCATTAGGATGATTAAGATTCTTCTTATTACACATCGAAGAACACCATGCTTAAGAGAAACAGAAACTACAACATATGCACATCGAAGAACACGAGGCTACACGAAAGTAATTGAAAGGGTGTTACTTACCAAAGCTCGTTTTACAGGTTCGGTGCAGCTCCTCTTTAACTTGCCACGCTCCTTGAAGATGTCCCGAATATCCCGTGTTTGGTCTTCATTGCTCCTCTGCATGTTCGCACTCGTGGTTTTAAAATCTCAACATGGCAAGAAAAATATACTACTAGTAATACTCGCGCATCTTGTGGGCAAGATTAAAGCACTCGTCTGCCATGTTAGAGCATCTCCAACAGAATTGCAACGCGCGGCGCTTTAAAAAATCGTTTACAGTGTTGAGATCGAGAAGTAGATACTAGAGAGTAGAGGATAGTTCTCAGCATAGATAGATAAAAAAAAGATAATTCAACTACTCCTCGTCGTCCGACTCCTCCTCGGTGATGTCCTCCTCCGACGTCTGACTGTAGGCGTGAAGATACCGATCGTCGTCAGATTCCCAGGGCGACGCTGCTCCTAGCCTCATGTTGAATTGAGCGTCCGCTTTTCGCCTACGCTTGTCCTCGCGATAGGCGGCTTGCTCCGCCCTCCTCTTATCCATCTCCGCCCTCCTTTGCGCGTAGAACTCGCGCTCTTTGATGATGTCCTGCGGGAAGTGTTGGCGCCACAGCGCCATGGCATCCTCGTCCATCTCGGCGATGCCGAGATGGTGCTCCCGCCTCCGGTTGTCGCGACGATCCTCGTCGGTGCTAAGCCGCGGCAGAGGCGCGAGCTCCTGCGCCCGCTCCCGCGTCGGCACGTTGGGGAAGTTCTATGTTCTATGAGGCCACCGGAGGCGCCACACCGCCGCGTCGTACGCGCGGGTGGCCTCGTTGGCGGTGTCGAAATTGCCGAGGCCGAGGCGCATCCCGCGGAACCGGATCTCGGCAGAGGAACCGCCGGAGGGGCGTGCGTGGATGTCGCGGTATCCCCAAGTTTCCCGGCGACGCGGCGGCATGGTGGCGCGGCGGTGGCGAGGCGAAAAAGAGTGGGGAGAGAGCGGTGGCGAGCCACAGAGCGGGGAGAGAGCGGTGGCAAGGCACAGAGCGGTGGGAGGGCGTTGGATTTTATAAAGCGCGCCGGACGCCGCGCGCAAAAACTAGCGCACGCCCGGCCGCTTTTTCCCCCGCGCGCGCGATCCTTTCCCGACATCTCTGCTATCTCTACTCTCTTCTCTACTGTTATATTTATTTTATATTTAATATTTAATATTTATCTCTACTTCCTTTACTGTCTATTTTTTTTCTTTTCTTGCAATATAGGCCGTCCGATTTATATCTGACAGATAGGAAGGAAACAAATGGGAATTTTGCAAAAAGATACCCATACCCCTCTCCAGATTTGCAAATAAGGCCTTCCCTCGTTCATCCTTTTCTCCCACAAGATAAACTACTCATACAAATGCATCTTGATGCGTGCAACGCATGGGCATCTTGCTAGTTCTAAAAACCTTTCCATCATTTGCCACACTACTGGTTGCAGATGAAAAACCTACCCAAGCACAGCGCGATACAGGAGCGACGCACAATTACAAGCTGATATTCTGTTGGACAATGGAGGCTATAACCAATTACTTTTACAGGAACAATAGCACCCAGGAAATTTGAAGGGTAGGTATGAACAAAATTGGAACTGCACATGTACTGCTAAGTGATTCAATAGACACATTACCAATCGAGGAGGAGAACGATGGTCGCGGCGGCCTCTGTGAGTCATGGTCGGCAACGGGAGTCAGTTCATTGTCCACAACGGTGGTACTTCTGCGCTTGGCGTCGGCTTCCGGGAAGCGGATCCGAGACCGTGGAAGACGATGCCGGGGAAGAGGCTCCGTGTACGACGGCGGCGGTGGACCGGCTCCAGTGCGGCGTACGAGGTCGTCGATGAGGCGGATGCGCTGCGGTGGACGAGTGCGCCGATGTAAAGGGGAGGAGCACGAAGGCTGCGGTGCCGTGGAGAAGTCTATTTTGCGGTGGGGATAGAAAATGGGGAGTATTCAGGTGTACAACTCTCGGTGCCGGGGTGGGGTTGGCTGGGTAGGGTGAACCTGAAGTTACGAAAACAGCCCCCTACCAAGCGTCGTCCGTAGGCCTATTCCGAAGGCTATGATGGTAACTTACCACTGCTAGAATCAGGGTCGCGGGAGATTTTCCCGCCGACCTCAAAATTTTGTGACACTGGACTCCCCGTGTGGCGTGTTGAGTGATTCGGCTAAGCAACTAGCGAGTAGTAGTAGTAAACTCTGCATATTAGGTTTGACCGAAGTCAAACTTCCTAAAGTTTGACCAAGTTTATAGAAAAATATAAACATTTACCATAACAAATATGTATGATGTGAAAGTACATTCAATAATGAATCTAATGGTATTTATTTGTTATTGTATATGTTAATATTTTTTGTTATAAGCTTTCTGAGAGTTTACAAAACTTGACTTTGAACAATGCTAATACGCGGACTTAAATAAAAACGGAGGGAGTACACATTTGTTTTCTTAGTTTGTAGTGAACTAATCATTTGTTGAAATTGTGAAATAAATATATTAGGCTATTGACTTCGAATGTAATGGTCTATACAATTCAATAGTTACAATCATTGTCGAATCCCAAGATGTATACAAGGTCTATAGTACTTCACAACATGCTCAAACTCACATACACACACACACACACACACAAAGTAAACTAGAAGACCGTTCTCTCATGTATACACAACGTATCGGCATCTGTCTATGTCTCACTCATGCATGATCATTTGCACATTCACACCTCTCTATGTCTGTATCACACGCACACCGTCTCCACATTGCCCTTCCGCCACAACACACATATGGACACATACACACGTTCTCTCTCAGTCACACACACAAAATCAGTATTAAAAAAAACTAGGGCGCACCTAAGATGTCCAAATCCAAATAAACATGAACTGAAGCTAAATTCAAATATATGGAAATATTACAGCGTCAAGAACTTTCACAGGAAAAAAAAAGTTGAGTAATATTCAAGGATTGTTTTCACACACACAAAAAGGTTCGGTGGATGTCCATCGAGCACGACACGGTGACGCACCGTTCGATCGACCGTGCGGCCGCGGTTCACGCGCTTGCACAGGATTTCGTATCGTGGTTGTGGTACTAACTAATAAAAGCGCTGCCTAAGTCTAATGTTTACGTGTACTAGTACGGTTTTCTTTTAAGTTTGACCAACCTTATATATAAAACTAAAGTAAGCTCCCACACGCGCACTCATCAATATGCCGCCGCCGCCGTTGCGCATGTCGGCGCCCGCCTGCTCCGGCCAACAATTTCTCGCCCATCACCGCCGTGTCGCCGCCATCCCTGTGCCATGAAGCCGAAGGCTCGCCCGCTCACGTCGTCTGCAGTCCCTCCTGGCGATGCCGCCGCGCTGCCAAGCACGCGAGCAGCTGGTGGAGCCGCGTCTATGCACGCAGCGTACGAAGAGGATGACGAGCGCGTGCTCCAGCACGCCGGCGAGGAGGAACTAGCGTGTCATTGTCGTCTCCGCCCGCGCGAAGGAGGCGCGCATGGTGGCTGTCGCGGCGGAAGCCGGTCGCGCGCGCGTCGAGCCCGCAAACCGGGTGCGGACGCGGAATCTACCTTCGAGACCTTGAATGCCATGTGGATCCTGCAATCTGAAGGAGCAATTTGGGTCAGTCGACTCATGTGAGCCGTTTGATGCAACATGGATGGCTAGAAGGGCTTCTTCCACCTCTTCGGTCGTCTTCTTCCTTCGCTCCGTCGAACTTCTTTCACAAATCGACTGACCCAAATTATACTACTAGTACGAACATATTAAGTACAGTAGGAACACGAAGATACGAGCAGTAGTACCAACTGCAAGAAGAACAGTAGTAAGACATAGTACTAGTACTACTGTACGTACTAAATAGTTCAAATAACGAGAAAGAACATAAACATAGTTCTGTTGGGGCCTCAGCACAACACACCCTTGAAAATAAACTAAGAAACTAGTCCGCTTGACACTACAGTAGAACCAGCATGAGCGACGGCACTGCCACCTACTCGGAGTCCGAGTCCACGTCCTCGACTTCGTCCTCGTCCCTCTTCCTCTTCCTCTTCGCCGATGCTTCTTTGCTTGAACCGGACACTGGGCTCTGCTTCTTCATCCAACCCTTGTAGATATTTAAACAAAGGTAGGCATCCATTGCTACGTACAGGATGTGGCCTTCATCTAATGTCTTCGACTCCCATGCATGATGAAACTCGTGATGAGGTTTCTTCAGTTTAGCGTACGAAGGATCAATCATGGCTGCTGCCAGGGTCAGCATTGAAGGTTGAGAGGAGGACACCAGGCTTGCCTTCTGGAGATCGAAGGGCTGGCCTACAACGAGACCTATCCAACGCAGGACATCCCTGTCTTTCTTAAAGCCTACAGTAATGAATTTCACTCTTTTGTCCTTGAGGAAGTTCTTAAAATCCTGGCACTCAACGTCGGCATGGCATATGTGGTAGACCAAGCAAACGTTATGTACGCAAACCTGGATCACGGCGGGCTTCTTCCTCTCTTCGTCCTTTAGATCCATCTCTCGTCCCAGGACTGTGGTGTACTCAACATCTAGCCCAGCGACCCACTCATCCATTGAACTGTTGAACATGCGTAGGAAGCGAGCAAGCCATGCTTTCACCGTCTCGGATCCACGTGTGTAGATGACGATGAACTGATCGCCGGTGATGGCTCTAACCTGGTACTCAGCGGCGACCATGGAGATTTGGGAGGCCATGGATTTTGGAGGAGGGTTAGGAGAAGTTGAACTGTTGTACCCCGCAAAAAAATTGGGAGCGAACTAATGTGAAAGGACGGGACGACTGGGAGCGAACTGTTGTAAGGTAGAAGACGGGGATGAGTAGGGCGTGCGAACGGCGTGGGGTTGCTGGCTTGCCCGGTGGATAAACAGCTGCAAGCCCCCAAAGAGTTCTCGAGAACTATGCGGGACCCACTAGATGTCATATCTACTAGACCCATATCGTAGGCCTGACGGTATAGCTTCTGCCTGTTCGCACGCCATGCCGGCGCGTGGATGTAACTTCACTTAATTCCGTCAAACGTCGCGCCTCCCACGACCTTCGCCTCCCTCGCGCGGTCGCGCCCTTTGAGACTTCGACCGGCTATAAATGAGCAATTTTTTTTGCCTTTTTTTAGACAAGCAATTTTTTTGCCTACTCCGCATGCATGATACTCCCTCTGGTCCTTTTTACTACCGTCAACCGTTTGCAAAGTGTTTGACCAAATTTATACTTTTTTTGAACACCACCTTATATTAATTAACCAGCCACTCCAGTACACTCATTCGATACAATATTCACCACACAGGGCGGTACGTTATTTACAAGAATACGATCTAATCTATTGTCAAAGCTATACTTAGCGATTAAGTGTGCCACCTTATTGGCCGAACGGCTAATCTTTGACAATTGAAGATTGTTGATCAACTTTGAGATGCTCAACGCTTTCATCTTCAGGTCACGCATGGCAGACCTGTCATAGTCCCCCGATGCAGGAGACGCTACCACAAAAGCGCAATCAGTCTCTAAAATTACAGGATTATGAAGAGAAATACCTATGTAGAGACCGGCAATGCAAGCCCTAAGCTCCGCTTCCTCCACACTTTGACAGGCATCAATGAAATCCCACGACCAAATTTATACTAAAAATATCAATATCTACAATACTGATTATAATGAGTATAAGAGAGAGATGATTATAGTAACATAGGTAGATACCGTAACATAATAAATGTGATGCTACTATGTGTCATGCATGGCAATAAATGAGACCATCTATGATACTATGCACTATAGAGGTAGTAACATAGACTAGTAACATATGCATGTTACTAGTCTAAGTTACTCCCCACTATGACCAGCCTTAGAGTACCACTACCTCCCTTCTAGTTTAAAGGGCTCGATTCAAAAATTTCACCTACTCTTAGCAAGATAGTAGAGGCGGTGGAATAGTTTTTGAAGTCTGCAAAAGTACTCAACTAGTGTTGTCGTTCTTCACAAAAAAATGTGTTTACCAATGCATGCATGAACACTAGTTACTCTAACCCCTCTCTTCTTTAATTCTTTGCCACATCAGCATGTTTGCTATTCCCGTGTGCATGATACCAGCTAAGATACCACCATTATGGCCAGCCTTAATCATCGCATGCAATAATTTAGTGCACCTTGAAATATGAACATGTGTGGGGCGTGTATGTTTTTAATGACTTGAGACTATACCTAGCCCGGCATGCAAGATGACTTATTATGCACCGTTCCCCATACCTGCAGGAAGCCCGTTCGTCTCCAAATCTTTTCCTCTCCATGTGTGGAAACAATATGCCTGCCAAACTCTCCTTCTCCCTCCGGTGGTCCCACCACTCCACCCCGTGTGAAAAAATCTACATGCATGACTCTCCTCCCCCCACGCTCGTCCAATCCATTGTGACCAGCAATATTTCCACCCCTTCGCTCCCCCGTAATTTACTCCAACAAATATGCCCACGTAGCTGTTACTTAACTGCAGGTGCATTGGGTCACTGACATATGGGCCCAACAGGGGTCTGGCCCACATGTCAGTGACACAACTGGACCTGCAGTTAAGTCAGTGCAGCTCAGTCCATATCTTACGTAGGTGTGCCATTGCTCGCTATAAATACTGCGCCTCCCACGACATCGCTATCTCCTCCCCCTCACGTTCGCGTTCATCGCTATCTCCTCCCCCTCCCTCTCACGTCGACCACCATGGCATCGCCCCTCCCAAGCCCTAGGAGCCCCTCGCTGCACCGCGCGGACGGTCACGCGTCGCCGTTCCGTTCCTCGCCGCCACTAGTCGAGGAGGACGCGTCGGTGTTCCGCTCCTCACCGCTACGCGACGCGTCGCCGTTCCGTTCCTCGCCGCCACTAGTCGAGGAGGACGCGTCGGTGTTCCGCTCCTCGCCGCGACGCGACGCGTCGCCGTTCCGCTCCTTGCCGCCACTAGTCGAGGAGGACGCGTCGGCGTTCCGCTCCTTGCCGCGACGCGTCGAGGTGGACGCGTCGGCGTTCCCAATCTCGCCAGCACGCGCGCCGGAGGACGCGTCGGCTCCCCGCTACAAGCAGAACGCCGCGCCGCCCGCCGAGCCCCCCAGCCTTGAGGAGCTTTGGAAAGAAATGGATGTCGCCTTGTGGGAGACTTTGCCTCCAGCAGAGCGCGCCAAAATAGAGGCGGAGAAGAAGGCCGAGGAAGAGAAGCGCACCGCGGAACAAGCTGCCTGGGAGGCCTATGTCGCGTCCGAGAGAGTCAGGCAATTGGCTCTTTGGCAGAAGGCTCGTGCGAGGGCCGTGAGGGTGGCGGAGGACGCCCATGCGACGCCCTGAGTGCAGTCGGGCCCAAGCGCCTCATCTACGCTTGGCGGTACGTGGACCGGGTGCACGCCTCCAGCGAGGAGGAGTACCTGTTGGCACCGGATCACCACACCGGTGAGATCGCGCTCGCCCGCCGGCAAGCCGCCAATCAGCACCTCGCGAGTTGCGAGGCTGAGGAAGAGGCGTTGTGTCGGCGCGCTGGGAAACGGTCGCGCACCAGGGCACTCGTGGCGCGCCGCAAGCGCTCCTGCGAGCGCCGTGGCTTTTAGGAAGAGTATAATTTTTGTTTCGTAAGGCGATCTCATTAGTTTTGGGACGCAAATGATAAATCCCGAACGTTCAGGAATTTTTTTAGCGTCCTTAATTAAGTATGTAAAAGGGAAAGTTTGGAAACCTTGTGTATTAGTACGCATTTTGCAAGTACGTGCATATAGCACAAACTTTACTATATACCATCGCACTGCACGTCTCTCTCGATATATGCTTGCAGACTGTGCTACTCCCTCCGTCCAGGTCAATAAGTCATCTTTGGTTGTGCGCCATGACCAAGAAGGAGGGAAGACTTATACACCTAGACGGAGGGAGTACTACTATTACTTATGTACGTGCAAATGCACGTTTAATATTACGATGCGGTTTTTGTAAAAGTAGAAAAACAGCACTAGTCAAGCTTGTGAAACGATTCAATGCAAAACAAATGCAAAAATGCTCGTTTGATTGTTTACTTTTAGCTTCCTTCTCTGTGGTTATTTCTCTGTCGTACTTTGTACGGAGTATCTCACTGGTTGGAAAGGCATGCAAATTCCCAAGCTTCCTACACCCTGTATCGAATTTTTTGCCTAACAAGTTGTGCCGTGCAATTGGAATTCCAACTTGAGTACTACTACTAGTAGGAGTACCAGGGGCCAGTTCTTTTAGGCTTCTAGATTAGTAATCCCATAAGAGCAAGTACAATAGAGCTGAGTCAGCGGGCTATAAGAAATAAACTAGTATATTTCTGCTTAGTTGGAGGAAAGAGAAGAGGAGAGAGAAGGTAAGCGGGCTCTTCATGAAGAGCCAGCTCTAGCACGTGCTCCTAGGCACTTTGTGCGAATGAGAAGTGAGTCACATAATAAAAAAGTAGTACACTCTTTTGATCTATTATTGTACATGTTGGCTATAAGATGGGCTGTAGATGACATGGCACTGGCTTATAGCCAGCAGGTGGCTATACTATTAACCATGCTCTAACTACTACCTCCGTCCTGGTTTATTGGTCCCCATTGTAATCTGTGTCAAATTTTGATCATAAATTTAACTAATGAAATGTTAGTGCATGTCACATGCACTACTCCATCCGTCTAGGTGAGTAAGTCATCTTAGGCTGTGCACCCTGACCAAGGAGGAGGAGAAAACGAGAAACGTTAATGTTTATTTGCTAATTAATAGTATTGCATGCAATGAACTAACCACTGCATGTCGTGTTTGATATCTCAAGTCATTAAAAGCATGCACACTCTTTATCTCTTATTGGTTGATATGTCAAGAAACAAGAAACGAGGTAGAAGTTAATGCACCGCGCCTAAGTGTTTTGGGATTATTTTCTTTTTATAAGATGACTTACACACCTAGACGGAGGGATTACAATGGGGAGGAATAAACCAGTTAAATCTTTGGTCAAAATTTAGCACAAATTACAATGGTGAGGAATAAACCAGGACAGAGTAGTAGTTTAGAAGCCCAAATAAATGAGTGAGGCGCCTTATTGTTACTCTCCACTATGACTAGTCTTGTGGGAAAAGCTGGGGAAGCCGCCAAAAGAACTGGCCCTAGGAGTAGTAGCTAGGGATCGAGTGTGCAAGATGAACCGGAGAAAGTAAATGCAGAGAGATGAAATGCAAAAAAGACGGAGGGATGTGATGGTTGCTTGTCCGTTTATTTTACCAGGCCACTTATTACTGGGAGTGGTTGGGTTTTGTGATATGACAGCTTTACTGCCGCGCCACGACTAGGGTGAGAGGTGAGACTCCCGTGCAGCGCCGCCCTCTACACTTGTACTACATCGATTGTGGTTTATTAGTCCCCCATTGAATTTGACTGAAGATTTAACTGACAAAATGTTAGTGCATGTCAACAAAAACTATATCGTTGGATTCGTATTTGAACATAGTTTTGAATGATATAATTTTAGGTGACATGCATCGGCATTTATCGTACTATATATAATGTTAGTTCAATTTTTGGTCGTACTAATCTATAGTAGTAAGGTGCCCGTGCGTTGCACCGAAGAGTGAAATGCATTGATCGGGGAGTTGTTTATTTTGACAAAGGATGTGGGGGTCATCTCATGTGTAACAGGTATTGATAGGTTTCTTCGGATATTATTTCATCTCTAGAGCTCACAAACATCCGGGTGAAATAGATAAAAAGGTATCTTTTGCAAACAAAAGCGTTCAACTGTTCAACCTGCATCCAAAACTTGTGAAGAAATAACACTTATTGTGCTTTGCAAGAAATGATCTTTAAGAATTAGTTTTTGAGTATCGATTGTTATACATGTTGGCTACAGATGACATGGCACTTTCTTATAGTCAACAGTTGGCTATACTATTAAGTAATATTAACCATGCCCTTATACACCTAGACGGAGGGATTAAATCAGGATGACTTGCAAGCGGGCAGAGGAGATGTAAGAAATGGTTCATCGTAAGTCTTTCACCAGTACTGTAGTAAAAATTCATACATGGAAGATTCTAGACTAAACCATAAACGAACACACTTTTATTCATGCGCGATACTCCAATAGAGCAAGATCCTGCATGGAAGTCTCCACATGCTTAGACAGCGGATTACATTGAGCGAAGACTAATGATCAACATTTAACTTGATAATGCGTACTTCCAGGTGAACCTCCTTGGAGTCCCCATGCACTGCGTCGGCAGGTAAAGGAGGCCATGGGTTTTCCAAGTCCACATTGGCGGGATAGTCCCAGCTCCCCAGAGTCCAAGTCCGTTCGATGAGGCCGGTGTCGCCGCCCACGCGACCCGGAGGGGTAGTAACACTGACCACGCACCCGTACATCGGCCTCGTGTCAATGTCAGCGTCAGTGGCGTCGCCCCTGACGCACATTACAGAGACGGGGCGGCGGCCTGCGCGGGCCTCGCCAGTGCCCACGATCAAGAGGAAGACGCTGCCGTCCTCCTCCGAGACTAGCAGGCGGCGGTGATCCTCCAGCGACTCCGGCATGATGAATGGGTAGCACGCCTCGTACTTGATGTTCTCCGCCAAGGGCCAGCAGTGACCGTTGCACGCATCCGTGAGGTGATGCACCATGTCCGCCGGCGAGCCACAAAACGGCATCGGGCACTCATATCAGTGGACGAAGGGCTCCTTGGAGGCATCGACCAGGCCGTCCATGAAACAGGAGTGGTTGTAGGGGACGTTGCGCCAGTTGAATATATGAGCAAGTTACTACGAGATTTAATCCGAATAAGCACAAAATAAATCATGACGGCTATAACAGAGATGAAACTAATCATGTGGACTAGCATAGTAGTAGGATACAGAGTAGATACATGAATTCTACCACGATTTCGAACAGGAAGGACAGAGACACATACGGTGCAACGGGAGCAGCACCGTTGGCGTTGAGGTTGTCGCCCATGTCCAAACACCACGTAGACACGGTCTTTGAGCACGGTTCGTAGTCGTTCCACGCTCGGGCATTGAAGTTTGTAACTATTTTAGATTAGAATATACTACTCCTCCGGTGCTAGTAGTAGAGCAGAGTCCTAGTCTACTACTCTACTCAAGCAAGTTAGGGCATAGCACTGTAGGGAGTACCAGTACTGTGATCACTCAAGCAAGTTGTCTGGCATCGACATGACCCTACGCTGCTGGTATGTGTCTCGTAGTCAAGCGGCGTGTTGTAGTCATCATCACCTGTCCACTTCCCACAGCACATATTCGCTTCTCCATCTTTGTCCGCACATAATCTCGTCCAATCTTCCATCCCCGCTAACAATGGCAGAACCGAGCAGCGTCCGCCGAAAGAGTGGCTGGAATTCGCTCCCCACAGAGGTAATCAAGCACATTGTTTCGCGTGTGGACAATCTCAGTACCATGCCGCTCGCCGCGTGCTCGTCGGGGCAGTACCGTTTACTCAAAGCCCTCAGGCCGGAGCTTTTTAAGCCAGCTCCTTGCTTGCTGATGCTGCCTGATCTTCAGAAACGGCGTGTCACGCAGCATAACGATCGTAGGGTGGCGAGCATCAACCCCCTTGACTGCGATCCGATCCCCGTCAGCCTCAACTACATTAACGGTATGTACTGGGTCGGCATGAACACGTCTTGGATGGTGCTCGTCGACGGTCGCGGCAGCTGGATGCTCGTGGAGGTCTACACCCAGCGATTGATCCCCCTTCCTTCGATTAACACTGCACTGCTTTGGCACCACGGCCCAGAATACTCGGAATCTTACAGTAGCCAACATGATACCAAGTTTGATTTGCTCAAGGTTGTAATATGCCAAGTGCCCACAAGATCTGTGAATTATAAAGACTTCAGGCTAATTGCGTTCTTCAACCGCGGTCTTGCCTATCTGACAGGTCACTGCAGTAAGTGGATAAATCTGCACGTCCATCGCAGGATCATACATCCTCCATCATTCTCTGATGCCATTGAACACAAGGGCTTCATTTACGCTGTCGACTCCTTTTATGGTTGGACGTATTGCTGGCCTACTCCAGTCATCGCTACAAACGGCTATTACAGCAGTATGTTACTTTCCTATGATATCATGATGGCTTGCTTATATTACTGTCAACATTTGCTGAAAAAATATTCATGCTCATAACATGCTGTTCTTAAGATTGACTAAATCAAGAGCCCTTTTTTATTTGACTCCAACTTGATATGATGTTGTAGGCCGCCTGGTGTCCCTACCCTTCCTAATCCCAAAACCTTTCAAAGAAAAGCGGCATGGCAGTTGCAGGTGGTTCCTGGCTCGATCAGACGACGGCGAAAGATTGATGATCGTTCGCACGTACCGGGCGTGTTGTTTCGCGGAATACAATCACAGTCACTACAAGGTCTTTGAGCAGGATCCCAGCTTCTCTGGGCCTTCAGGAATTTTTGACTGGAGGCTGGTAAGTAGCCTTGGTACACGCTCTCTGTTTGTCGGACTGAATTATCCGATTAACCAGGAGATAACCGACGGCAAGGATCATGATGGCAGCGCGGTTTCGTTCATCAGGCAAAACTGTGTGTACACAGCGTACCATGCGTCTCTGCATGCACCATACCCTAATATGTGCCGCCACGCTCTGCAGCCCAAAGTAGGAGAGAGGGTCGCAAGTATCAGACTTCGACCTGCTGGCTGGAGTTTCCCCCGTCAGGCACCCATCTGGTTCAAGCCGTCAGCCAATCTCCACAGCTTAATAAATAGTAACGTCTAACTGAGTCAGTTAGTTAGATGCGTACACTTGGTGTAGTAGGATCTTTATTTAGTTTGATGCATACACTTGTTCTTTTTTGGTAGCCCTTTTGTAATGATGGCTGATGTTTGGTTTGGAAGAGAGAGATGCGTCTTCACTCTTCTGGCCTGCTTACTGCTTCTGTTGCACCCCCAGCCCTGGTTGCTACTGCTGCTGTTTTCAATGTACAATCAGTAGTATATTTTGTCTGTTGATTGAATAAATGTGTTGTTAGAACGACAAACATAATGTTTTGGAAGTCGTTGCACGGTTCGATCCTTTAGTGCCCCGTACCGTACGTAGCGCATACTATTTTTCGTACGGAACACATTTTCCACTTGTTGATAACATGCAGCCCACTGATGAAGGCCCAATAGAGAAGCCCATAATTAACTGGAAGGGAGGCTCTCACATGAATCCGGCCTAGGTACATGCTCATGGTCCCCTAAACATAAATAAGTAAATAAATAAATAAAGCTAAATGCTCATGCACCAGTTCTTTGGGAAAATAGGTAGCCCAGTATTTCTTTTTGAAGAATACCCAAGCTAGGCCTATTTGTTTTCTCCGAATTACTGGGCTGCAAATCTTTCAAGACGAGGAGGGATGCATTCCGGCCTGGCTTAAGAGTATGGTCAATGTCTGTTAAAAGTAATATCAAAAGGGGTTGAAAATTCCAAAAAATTTATAGCAAATGGGATATAAGTTTCTTTTTTTGTTTTTGTTCTTCACTGATATCTTATACGTATTTCATTGGATTTAACATGACATAGTAGTAATTTATTTTTAAATTTGTTTTAGTATGGCTATTAATTTTTGGATTAAGAATATTTCGTTCCCCAGCAAAAATTTGCGAATTTTCAAAATTTCCCACATATTTAGTTAATTTTTTGACCCTGGTACTGACCAGAAAATGGCCAGCAATTCTAAAAATGGAAAATGGGCTGCAATAAATTCCATATGAATTAGAAAATGAGTAAAAATTATAAAAATAATAGCAAATGGGCTGTACACGCCACAGATTTCGAGGCTGACTTGTTTACGCAAGGCTTTGTCAGTGAACACACGATTCTAGCAACAGTGACTGTTGGATGTCCATCCAACGGCCGACGTGCTTCTTCAATCTCTGATCTTCCTGCTCCAGCCGCCTAAACTAGCGCCGGCGGGACTGCCTGCTCCCTCCTCTTGTGACCCGCTGTCATGCCGCGCAGGCTTCCTCGGCCCACCCTACTCCCTCCGCTGGCCTAGCCGCACGCAATCAACTGCCTCCTTATTACGCAAAAAAAATGATTCCTCCCACTGACATCTGGGGCGCACCGGTTGGGAGGCTGACCTGTGGGCCAACTAAGTTGACGCGTACGCAGGGCTTGTCAACTTAGTCAACAAACGATTCTAGCAGCAGTAACCGTTGGATTTGAATCGAACGGTCCTGCTGCTTCTTCAATCGCTGCTCTTCTTGCACCAGCCGCCCAAACCAGCGCCGGGGAGACCGCCTGCTCCTGCCTCCAGTGGCCGGCTGTGCTGCCGTTGAGGCCTCATCGCCCCCTACTACTCCCACCGCTAGCCAGGCCCTGCGGCGACGGCAGCCTCACACCGCAGCCGAACCAGTGAACCCTCTTACTCCTCTCCGCGTGGGCATCCACTGCCGCGTCTTCCCCGGCTCCGCGTCGTCCCCTTCCTAGGCCTCGCCGTCGTCCACCGCCTTGGTGCTCTTGGCGCGGCGTGGTCAACGTGGTCAACGACATTCCATCGGAAGAGTACTGTACATGGAGAGGCTGACAGCTGGGTCCACGGCCACATCCCAGTTTTTTGTGATTTGCCAAGTAAGTCGCTTTGTCAGGCCTGTTGGGCTGCAAATCTTTCAAGACGAGGAGAGCTTTCATTCGGCTGGCCGAGAAAATGGCCCATCAGTAATGAGAAATGGGCTGTACATTTTTAAAACACATCAAACCTGCAATTAGTTTCAAATATCTTTTTTTTCATTTCGAGATTTTAAATTACATTAATTTTTATGCGTGGAGAATTTGTTGGATTTTATATTGATATACATTTATTTTTTAAATCAGTTTGAATGTGAGTCGAAATTTCGGGATTAAAAATAGTTCGGACCGCACCGAAATATGCAAAATTTCGTATAATTTTTTAACCGTGGCCACAATATGGCCTGTAATGCTAACAAAAAGAATATGGGCTCCAAAAAAACCTTAATAATTAGCAAATGGACTGTAAATTATTAGAAATAATGGCAAATGGGTTGTATGCTGTTTTCCACAGATTTGAGGCTTTCCTAAAAAAAGGTTGACGCACAAGCACTGACTGTTGGATGTCCATCCAACAGCCGTCGTGCTTCTTCAATCTCTGCTCTTCCTGCTCCAGCCACTCAAACAAGCACCGGCGGGACTGCCTGCTCCCTCCTCCCCGCGGCCGGCTCTGCTGCCGCGCAGGCCTCACCGCCCCACCGTACTCCCATCGCTAGCCTAGCCATCCCTCTACTCACCCACACCTGCTGTTATTCTCCGGTGACGGCAGACGAACCAGTAAACCCTCGTACAGTCGTACTCCCCTCCGCGTGGGAAACAACTGCTGAGTCTTCCCTGCCTCCGTGTCATTCCCTTCCTAGGCCTCGCCGTCATCCACCGCCCTGGTGCTCACGGCGCGGCCTGGTCAACGTGGTCAACGACCGACATGCATCTGAAGTGGACTGTACGTGGAGAGGCCGACAGCTGGGTCCACGGCCGCACGCAAGGAAATGCCTCCTTATTACGCGCAAAATAATGATTCCTCCACCTGACATCAGGGACCCACCGAAAGGGCCTCTGTATTTCGCGAAAAAAACGTTACCGCCGCTGACAGCTCGGACCCACCAGCTATATCTTCGCACGCAAGGAAGTGCCTCCTTATTACGCACAAAAAAATGAATACTCCCCCTGTTAGCTGGGACCCAGTATAGTGGCAGGCTGACTTGTGGGCCTACTAAGTTGACGGGGACGGAGGGCTTTGTCAACTTAGTCAATATGCACGATTCTAGCTCCAGTGACCGTACGATGTCCATCCAACGGCCGTAGTGCTTCTTCAACCTCTGGTCTTCTTGCTCCAGCCACCCAAAGCAGCGCTGGTCGTGCCGCATGCTCCTGCCTCCTGTGGCCGGCTGTGCTGCCGCGGAGGCCTCATCGCCCCTACTATTCCCACAGCTGGCCAAGCCCTGCGGCGACGGCAGCCTCACACCGCAGCCGAACCAGTGAACCCTCGTACTCCTCTCCGCGCAGGCTTCCACTGTCGCGTCTTCCCCGGCTCCCCGTCGTCCCCTTCCTAGGCCTCGCCGTCGTCCACCGCCCTGGTGCTCTCGGCGCGGCGTGGTCAACGTGGTCAAGGAACGACTTCCATCGGACGTGGACTGTACGTGGAGATGCTGACAGCTGGGTCCACGGCCACAGCAAGGAAGTGCCTCCTTATTACGCGGAAAATAATTATTCCTCCACCTGACAGCTGGGACCCACCGGACGGGCCACTGTATTTCGCAAAAAAAACGTTTCCCCCTAACAGCTGGGACCCACCGGCTACATCTTCGCACGCAAGGAAGTGCGTTCGGGCAAAACAAAATGATTCGCCCCCCTGACTGCTAGGACCCACCAGCTACATCTTCGCAGGCAAGGAAGTGCCTGACAGTCAGGACCCACCTGGTCGAAGCGTACGTAGCGTTGTCATTCTGGTCGCGAACGTGTATGTACATATATACTGGTGGATGTAGAGGTGCGCACGTGTCGTAGTAGAGGCGCGTACGTGTCGTAGTAGAGGCGCGCATGTAGCATGTACATGTACGTACAGCGGCCAGGGTGCAAGAAAGAAAATACGGCCACGTATGTGTACATACGGGCGGGGTCTCGAACGCCTACTCGTGCATACGTACGGCAGGGCTCATGTACATGGCTGGGTCGGAACGGAGAAACAGCGTCGTCGTCGTGTTCATGGGGAGCCAACCGGCTGGGTCGGAACGGAATGCGTCGTCGTGTTCATCGGGAGGGCTTGGACGGAACAGCCGATGGAAACGAGGCCTGGCGTACTGCAGAACGGAGGAAACGGCCTTGTGTTCGACCGGCCACGTTTGAAACGGGATCCTGTTCATCGGGAGGGGTCTGGCGTACCGCAAAATGGAGGAAACGACCTCCTACGGTCGAATCGGGGGTCCTGTTGATCGGGAGGGGTGTGGCGTACCGCAAAACGGAGGAAACGGACTTGTGTTGGAGCGCTACGGTCGAAACGGGGGTCCTGTTCATCGGGAGGGGTGTGGCGTACCGCAAAACGGGACTCCACGGGATACTGTTCATCTCCACCGTCGACCCCCTCCAGCCTCCACGGGCTACTGTTCATCCACCGTCGACCTCCTCCAGCCTCCACATGCGACTGTTCATCCACGGGCTCCTGTTCATCCAGCCTCCACCACGCGCTACTCCACCGGC